>NC_057814.1:573154942-573169451 GCF_018294505.1 Triticum aestivum | reverse complement strand
GGCGGCGGCTGGCGCGGGCGGCGCTTGGGTTTCGCGGGCGGGGCTGGCGGCTCGATGGGCCTCGGGGTCACAGGGCGCGGCTTATAAGGCCGTCCGGGTCAAGTGTCCAGGTCGGACACGGCCCGGTAGGTCGGTGCGCACTTTTTTTAAACGGATTTCGCCGGAAAAATCGTAGAAAAATAAATAAAAATCTAAAAATACCAAAACAAATTTTCACCGTCTAAATACAATATTTAGAACAAGATAAACATTTTCTTGGTCCTAAAATGCAAATTTTGTAAAATGCAATTTTTTTCCTAATTCAAATGAAATTGCATTAAAATCCAAATAAAATTTATTTATTTGATTTTAATAGTTTCGTCCAATATTTCATTTATTTTGGAGAAGTCATATTATCTCCTCTCATATATTTTAATTCGAAATATTTTCGGAGAGAAAAATTATTTAAACCAAAATGATCCTTGTTTCAATATTTGATAAAATTCAAATATGAATAACGTGAAATCCCCAACTCTCTCCATGGGTCCTTGAGTTGCTTAGAATTTCGAGGATCGCGAAACGAAAAATGCAATAAAATATGATATGCATGAATGACCTATGTATAACATTCCAAATTGAAAATTTGGGATGTTACAATGGCATGAGAAACTATAATTTCTAATTGTCATTGCAAACATGTTTAATCATAATGGGTTGAATGATGGATACTAGGTTAAACATATTTACATAGACAGAATAAGTCGAGTTCACAGCAGTTTCTCTCTGCCACGACCAGTTCACCGAATATCGTCATTATTGCCTTTCACTTGCACGACCAAATGATATGAAAATTATAATAGTGCAAGAGTGCCGTGGACTAAGCTGGAATCTGCAAGACATTTTATTCAACAGGAGAAGACAAGGTAAAATGTGCTCTTTATTAGTTCAACAATTATTCATATGAGAGCCACTCAACATTTTCATCGTGGTCTTCTCCTTGGTACAACTCGAATAAAAAAGGAAAAGAAATTCAGAGAAGCACACTGAAATATTTTTGGAGTCTTTGGTTTTGTTGAACAAGCAAATAAAAGGGAAAAGCAAAAACGAGAAAAACTATTTACACGGGAAAGCTCCCAACAAACAAAAGAAGAACAAGGAAATCTTTTTGGGTGTTCTTTTTAATAATACCAATAAGCACGCATAGAAAATAAATTGACTACAACTATTTTTTTGTTTTTTCTTTTTTCTAAAGTTTTTCAAGCACACAAGAAGAAAACAAGAAAAATAAATCTAAGCATGGATGATACAATGAAAAAGTGTGAGCACCGACAAATGGAATAAGTGAACATGAATGTAAAGTCGATGGAAACACGTACTAGGCTTTTGGACTAACTTGGTAGTCGATCAGTAGCCTGGATAGTAGTCGGCGTGGTAGCTCACGGAGGCTGTTGGTGCGGATGCCTCGGCCTGCCGTGCTGCCACCACTGCTGCGTTGTGAGCTCGGGCCTCGCTCTCAAGAACAAAATATCTCCCCTTGCTGTGATAGTCAAAAAGAGCAGGCACAAGCAAATATGTGTGCACAACAGATGTTTGGTTAAACAACAAATTGTAAGTGAAGTCATGAATCTTTCCTTTAAGGATTTTATGATCTTTTAAGGCGTCAAAATCCAAATACTGCGTGGGTAGGACAGGATCAAAGGGCAAAGGTGAAACACCAAGACCTCATGCTAAACGTGTGGCATAAATTCCACCATAGAACCAGCCACTGTTAGCGTTATGCTGAAGTCTGCGTGCAACAATTGCTCCAAGGTTATAATTCCTTTCACCAGTGGGAGCGGTGCGTATGAGGCTCAAGTCTGGAGCACAGAGCGTACTACAGTCTTGCTTGCCTACTATACATTTCCCTTTGAATAATGCAAAGTACCGAATTGCGAGAAAATGGATGCTCTTTATTCTACCTTGTGTCACTCCCCTCCTTTCACCGTAACAAAGGCTAGTCAAGAATGTTTCGAACTCAACCTTTGGTGGTTCGTCAAGCGAACCCCAAAATGGAAGCTTGCAGTGATAAGCAAAATTCTCTAGTGAGATGGTAAATGGTCTATCATAAAGCATAAATGACACCCTAGACTCACGTGGAAAATATTTAAATCCTTTGACAAATGATTCAGTGAGAAGTTGGCATTGTTCACACTTATCTAAAAGGTAGGGACCGGGACCGGCATTGTGAACATATTGCTCAAATTCCTCCTTAATGCCCACACGCACCATATACTCATCGCAAGGCCATAAGCATGTTTTGGTGGCGACATCTCACGTGGAACTTTCACTTGGTTCAACATAAGAATGACGAGCAGAACTGTCACTAGAAGATGCCCCCGAGGATCGTCTCCTCGAAGAACTCCTTCCAAATAGGTTCATCATGTCCGCGTACAATTTTCTGAAAATAAAATTTTTGGGGTGACAAAAATTTGTCAACAAAACTTTATAAAATTGATAGCAACTACTCATAGGGATACATAGAAGCCATAGCAAGCATTCAAACTACTTAGAACACTAAGAATTTAACATGCAAGCACATCTACAACAGCACCAAGAGTAGCTAATTATTCAAAATATAAACCACTAAAGCAAAAACTAATTGGACAAACGGTGGAGTCACATACCAAGCAACAATCCCCCAAAACAGTTTGGGAAATGGAGCTTCGAGCAAAGTGATCGAAATCCGCGGGTTTGAGCTCAAGAACACGGGAGAGAGAGCAATGGAGATTTTTTTCTGGAGGTAAGTGATGATGTGGGATGAAGAGGTAAGTGAGGGGCCCCACATGGGGACAACAACCCACCAGTGCGCGCCTGGGGGTCCTGGCGTGCCCAGGTGGGTTGTGCCCACCTGGTACACCTCCCTCTGATATTATTTGCACCAGAAATTCAGAAAT
The DNA here is from genome assembly GCF_018294505.1 of Triticum aestivum. NCBI lineage: Eukaryota > Viridiplantae > Streptophyta > Magnoliopsida > Poales > Poaceae > Triticum > Triticum aestivum. The sequence goes on along the minus strand of NC_057814.1, from coordinate 573,166,539 downwards.
ATTCAGAAAAAAATTGTATTAAATTTTCAGGGCATTCTGAGAACTTTTATTTTTTGGTCATTTTTTTATTGCACGGGAAATTCAGAAAACAGACAAAACATGGCATTTTATTTTATTTAACTAATAAAAACAGAAAACAAAAGTTGAGGACGGAAGGTAGTGCTTACTAAATTCACCAACTTCATACCATTAAAAATGATTCATTAATAAGGTTGATTAGGTCTTGTTAACAACCACTTTCGATTAGCATGAACCGAAGAACTTTCATAAATCACTAAGTTACCTCAATGGGGATATGCATTTCCCCAACAATAAGCATTTCATATTTCTTTTTGACAGTAGGTAGAGGTATTTGAAAACTTCCAATACTGATTGTCGGAGATTTTTCAATAGGGATAATTAGATTTATGCCCCTAGTTGTGTCCCACTCGTCTGTTTTACCCGTAATTCCCAAAAGTCACTAGTTCTGTCCAAGTCAGTTTGCTCCTATTATGCTTTTGCCCTTTGACTGTTTGACCATCAGTTTGAAAACTTCATAACTAATTCATACTAAATCAAAAAAATGCAAATAAGATACCAAAATGTTCAAAAAACATCAGCTATATGTTAGTGTCATTTGCATTCATGAAAAAAGTGTTGGAAAGTGCCCATCTGAGTTTTAGCTCTTATGCTACCACCATGAATAGTAAAATCTAAAAAAGTTCAAATTTAAAAAAAAATTGGTGGCAAAGAATGACAAATGTTTTAAGTGCCTGCCAAGTTTCATCAGGGAATAACATTCGTGGGTGCCGCGACAAAAAAAACAATCAGCACTCCGAAATAGATTATTTTTTTGCCACGACTTCCACGAACGTCGTTCCCTAATGAAACTTGGCAAGCACTTAGAACATTTGTTATTCTTCGCCACCATATTTTTTTGAATTTTTTTAGAGTTCACTATTCATGGTGGTATCAAAAGAGCTAAAACTTGGATGTGTACTTTCCAACACTTTTTTCATGAATGCAAATGACACTGACATATAGGTGATGTTTTTCTGAACATTTTGGTGTCTTATTTGCATTTTTCTGATTCAGTATGAATTAGTTATGAAGTTTTCAAACTGACGGTCAAACGGTCAAAGGGCAAAAGCATAAGAGGAGCAAAGTGACTTGGACAGAACCGGTGACTTTTGGGAATTAGGGGTAAAACAGACGAGTGGGACACAACTAGGGGCATAAATCTAATTATCCCTTTTCAATAACATTAATACCATTCACTTGGAATTGTTTCTTCGGAAAGTGCACCGTATGCTCATTACCATTGATATGAAAAGTGACCTTGCTTTTATTGCAATCAATAACATCCCCTGCAGTATTGAAGAAGGGTCTACCAAGGATAATCGACATATTGTCGTCCTCGGGCATCTCAAGTATAACAAAGTCAATCAAAATAGTAACATTAGCAACAACAACGGGCACATCCTCACAGATACCGATAGGTATGACAGTTGATTTGTCAGCCATTTGCAAAGATATTTCAGTAGGTGTGAGTTTATTCAAGTCAAGTCTTTTATATAAAGAGAAAGTCATAACACTAACACCAGCTCCTAAGTCACACAAAGCAGTTTTCACATGATTCTTTTTGATAGAGCAAGGTATAGTTGGTATTCCTGGATCTCCAAGATTTTTAGGTACTCCATCTTTAAAAGTGTAATTAGCAAGCATAGTGGAAATCTCAGCTTCTGGTATTTTCTCTTATTTGTGATGATGTCTTTCATATACTTTGCATAAGGAGGCATTTTCAAGATATCAGTCAAGCGAGTACGCAAAAAGACTGGCCTCAGCATTTCAGCAAAGCGTTCAAATTCTTCATCATCTTTCCTTTTAGTTGACTTGGGTGGAAAAGGCATAGGTTTTTGGACCCATGGTTCTCTTTCTTTACCGTGTTTTCTAGCAAAAAAATCTCTTTTATCATATCTTTTCTTCTTAGGTTGTGGGTTATCAAGATCAACAAGTGGTTCTATCTCAACATCATTATCTGGTTCTTTTTCATTGGGTTGAGAGTCTTCGTGAACCTCATCATTATCTTTTTCATTATCACTAGCTGGGTGTTCATTGCCAGACTGAGTTTCAGCATCAGAGATAGAAGTTTCATTATCATTATTAGGAGGTTTTTCCATTTCAGGTTCACTAGAAGTATGCAAAGTCCTATCATTTTTCTTTTTCTTTTTCTTTTTAGAAGGACTAGGTGCATCAGTGTTAACTCTTTGTGAATCTTGTTCAATTCTTTGCCTCTAACTGAGTTTGAACCATAGAAGCATGTTTTCCAACACCTCTAACATCATTTGAGATTCTAAATAACAAGTCACTCAAGCAAGCAATCATATTAGAATTATATTTCAACTGTTACATAACATTTGCATTGAAGTAATCTTGTTTTCTAATATAGTTTTCAAACTAATAAAGGCATTGGCTAGGATGCATATTGTGAGGATTGTCATTATCATTGAACTTCATAAGAGAATTTACCTGTACCACCATAGGCAGCGGTGGTGTATTAAGCCCATGTCTTTCTTCAATAGGAGGTAAATTTTTAACATCCTCAGCTTTAATACCTTTTTCCTTCGTAGACTTCTTTGCCTCTTGCATATCTTCGGGATTGAGATATAATATACCCCTCTTCTTCGGAGTGGGTTTCGGCGGTGGTTCGGGAAGAGTCCAATCATCATAGTTTTCCAATATTCAATAATTCTTCAGCTTGTCCAACAGTTCGTTCCCTGAAAACACAACCAGCACAACTATCTAGGAAGTCCCTAGAAGCATTAGTTAGTCCATTATAGAAGATATCAAGTATTTCATTTTTCTTAAGAGGATGATCAGGCAAAGCATTAAGTAACTGGCAAAGCCTCCCCCAAGCTTGTGGGAGACTCTCTTCTTTATTTTGCACAAAGTTAAATATTTCCTGTAAGGCAGCTTGTTTCTTATGAGTAGGGAAATATTTTTCAGAGAAGTAATAAATCATATCCTGGGGACTACGCACACAACCAGGAGCAAGAGTATTGTACCAAGCTTTAGCATCACCCTTTAATGAGAAAGGAAATAATTTGAGAACAAAGTAGTAGCGAGTTTTCTCATCATGAGTAAAAAGGGTTGCTATATCATTCAACTTAGTGAGATGTGCCACGACAGTTTCAGTTTCATAACCATGGAAAGGATCAGATTCAACCAAAGTAATTAACTCTAGGTCGATAGAGAATTCATAATCCTTATCATCAATAAAAATAGGTGAAGTATCAAACTTAGGATCACATTTCATTCTAGCATTCAGAGATTTTTCTTTATACTTGTGTAGTAATTTCTATAGATCATCTCTATCATTACAAGCAAGAATATCTCTAGTTGTTTCTTCACTCATAACATAACCTTCCGGTACCTTAGGCAATTCATATCTAGGAAGGCTAGTTCTAGCAGGAGTTTCAGGAGATTGAGTTTCAAGCTCATCATCAGATTCAACAACATCATGTTGTATTACTCTAGCAATTTGTTCATCAAGAAATTCACCAAGTGGCACATCATCATTATCAAGCAAGGTACTAGCATCATCATAAGCATCATTCATAGTAGAAGTAGCATCATCAATAACTTGTGACATATCAGAATTAATAGCATGTGGTGGTGTTGCAAGTTTACTCATAACAGAAGGTGAATCTAAAGCTAAACTGGATGGCAGTTTCTTACCTCCCCTCGTACTTGAGGGAAATATATTAGTTTGAGGATCCTTCAGATTCTTCATAGTGATAAATTGATAATAATCCCAAGTGACTCAACAAATATAGCTATGCTCCCCGGCAACGGCGCCAGAAAAAGGTCATGATAACCCACAAGTATAGGGGGTCGCAACAGTTTTCGAGGGTAGAGTATTCAACCCAAATTTATAGATTCGACACAAGGGGAGCCAAAGAATATTTGAAGGTATTAGCAGCTGAGTTGTCAATTCAACCACACCTGGAGATTAATTATCTACAGCAAAGTGATCAGTAGCAAAGTAGTATGATAGTTTTGATGATAGTGACAGCAGTAACAGTAACAGTGATAGCAGTAATTTTGTAGCATGTGTAACAGTGATGATAGCAGTAGTAACTTAGCAGAAACAATATGGAAAAATTCGTAGGCATTGGATCGGTGACTTGTTGGATGATATTCATCATGTGACAGTTATAACCTAGGGCGAATTGGCACTAGCTCCAGTTCATCGATATAATGTAGGCATGTATTTCGTAAATAGTCATACGTGCTTTATTAAAAGAACTTGCATGACATCATTTGTCCTACCCTCCCGTGGCAGCGGGGTCCATATTGGAAACTAAGGGATATTAATGCCTCCTTTTAATAGAGAACTGGAACAAAGCATTAACACGTAGTGAATACATGAACTCCTCAAACTACGGTCATCACCGAGAGTGGGCCCGGTTGTTGTTCCTCCGGGGTTGCCGGATCATAACACGTAGTAGGTGACTATAACTTGCAAGATCAGATCTAAAACATGGATATAGATGATAACATAAATGGTTCAGATCTGAGTTCATGGCACCCGGGCCCAAAGTGACAAGCATTAAGCATAGCAAAGTCATAGCAACATCAATCTAAGAACATAGTGGATACTAGGGATCAAACCCTAACAAAACAAACTCGATTACATGATGAATCTCATCCAACTCCTCACCGACCAGCGAGCCTACGAAGGAATTACTCACTCCCGGTGGGGAGCATCATGGAATTGAGAAGGGTTGATGATGACGAAGAACGAAGATCCCCCTCTCCGGAGTCCCAAACGGACTCTAGATCTACCCTCCCGAGGAAGAACAGGGCTTGGCGGCGGCTCCATCTCGTGGATCGCGATAATTCTTTCTCCCTGATTTTTCTCTCTGAAAATAGGATTTTATAGCGTTGGTTTCAGGGTCAGCATGGCCACCAGGTGGGGACAACCCACCTGGGCGCTAGGAGAGGGGGGCGCGCCCTGGTGGGTTGTGCCCACCCAGGTGCCCCTCTCCGGTGGATGTTGGCTCCAGAAATTCTCTTTTATTATATAAAAAATCATCGCAAAGTTTGCTTCCATTCAGAGAACTTTTATTTCTGCACAAAAACAACACCATGGTAGTTCTGCTAAAAACATCATCAATCCGGGGTTAGTTTCATTGAAATCATGCAAATTAGAGTGCAAAACAAGAGGAAAAGCGTTAGGAAAAGTAGATACGTTGGAGACGTATCAATTATCGTGCCGACTAAAGTGTGGTCGCCGAGTGGACTTCCTGATATGTGCATCTGAATGCTAATATGGTCCAGGGACCTTCCAATGATGGTGTGGGGCCCCAGGTGGGCCCCATATGATGGGTTCTTGACCCTACCTGTAATAGGTGACGTCATCATTAGCCCCCGAATCGGTTGAGGTTTCGCAGGGCACACGAACCGAGCCTTCGATTAAGTCCGAGTACCTCAGGGGCACTCGAAATATGTTTCTGGGTCGTGGTTCGTTGCTCCTTAGAAAAAAACACAGCGGATTCCGGACTATAAGCTTTCTCGGATGACCGAGTGTCATTGATCACCGAGAAAAATCTGGTGGCATTCATTTAACTCTCAGAGGAGATAGATTTGGGGCCCGAGTGAGGGCATGCCATTATAACCCGAGTGGCGACACCGGTGCGTGGTCTGACTCTCCGGAGAGATGCCACTTCTTATCCCAGGGGAACACCAGTGCGGTCCATCTACGGGTCCAGATTTACGAGTCATTCGCCTTGGAGCCTAATGAAAGGGCCAAGTCAACCCACGGAAGGGCGTCAAGATCGTCTCATAGCGATCCGGAAGAGGACTTTAGTCGGGTGTTTAACCTGGGCCGAGTGCATGGGTCCCTGTGGAGGGTGGTCAGTCGGACTGACGGACGTCCATTAGGAAAGAGACTGCGAGAAATCAATTGGATTGATTTGCTCCGGAAATCTCAGGATTTGATTTTTTGCGTGCGCGCGTAGAAGCGGTAACGACGCGGGTTAGTGGGGAAAGTAGGGCATGACGCCTAGATTTTATCGCACAAAATCCGCCACTTGCCTTGGTTCCTCTGCGCGACGCTCTCCCGCGCGTGTCTTCGATCTAGAGATCTGCGGCGTGAGATCCGTCACGCGACTTCATTAGAGGCATAAAAGGATTTGGGGGTTGGGGTCAGGCCTCCAGATCCCCTTCTCTCCCTCTCGACTCCTCGTTTCTCTTCTCCACTTGAGCGCATCAGGTGCTCGAATCCATGGTGAAAGACTCCATGACCAAGGCGAAGAAGGGCAGGAAGGCCTCCTCCTCGGGCTCTGTTGCGGCGGCCGGGGGTGTATCGGGGGACTGGACCACCTCGCGTGTCTCGGGCAAGCGGCTGGAGGAGCTCGCTGCAGAGGGGCCCATCCCGCAAGATGGATGGCGTCATCCCATGGCGTGGGAGGTCGAACCAGCGCCACAGGAGGACGAGCGCGTCCTTGTGGTCACCCATATCGAGAGAGGTTTCTCGATGCCTCCCCATCCTTTCTTCCGAACGTTCCTCGATTATTTCGGTGCGCAACTCCGCCATCTTCCCCCAAATGCCGTTATCTACCTTTTGGCTTTCACCCCCCTTTGTGAGAATTTCCTCGGCTGTCAGCCCCATTGGGGCCTCTTCAAACACATCTTGACCTATCGGTCGATGACTGTCAAGAAGGATTCGTCGGATGGTGCCAAGACCAATGTCACCCAGCTGTGTGGTGGTCTGGGATCCAGTTCCGGGGGAAGGAGTGCCTTCCCAAAGATGAGCTTCCCTTACTCCGTTAAGGGGTGGCAGGGACTTGGTTCTACTACAGGGATGTCCCTGGGGCTAGCCGTCAATCGGGCCTCCCGCCGTACTCGCTGGAGAGGGTGAGGGCCCCCGAGCCGCTTTCTGTGATGAAGGAGGAGAAGACGGAAATCGGCATCTTGGCCAATGCCCTTGTTGGTGTCGGGTGGTAGGTGCGACATATGCCAACGGGTGGCTTATCATTTTGGGAGCCAGTAAGACATCGCCGGTGCCTGGAAACGGGATAAGGCGAAGACATGCACGCCGGCGAATCTTACCCAGGTTCGTGGCTCTCCGTGGAGATAACACCCCTAGGCCTGCTCTGCGGGGTCTCCGCATGATCACTAGATCAACACAAGTAGCTACAAGTGCTCCTTGAGCTGTTTGGCTAGAGGAGGAAGAAAGGCAAGGCTAGCTCTCCTCTTCCCTCTACGTGGTGGCTAAAACTATCTTAGAGATCAACTCTTTGCATGGGTGCCCCCGGGGGTTTATATAGGCCCACCCCCTAGGGGTACAATGGTAATCCGGCTGGGTGCGGGTCCCAGTCGTCAGTGTCTGTGCTCGCCGGCTTCTCCGCCGGCCGTTGGGGCCCGCCGACTGGTGGGTCCCGCCGGCTGCCGGCCTCTTGGCCGACAGGCCGGCCCCACTGCCTGGGGGCCTTGTCGGCGGCTGGTTACTGTTGCCTCGCCCCTGATGACGAGGGCTTTGTCGAGGTAAGCGTGGCTACAGTGCCGCCGCCTGGCGGGCTCTCACTGTAGCCTCACCTCGTCTTGTCTCCTTAATGATGCACATATTTCGAGGGAGGGAGGTAGCCGGCTATTGGGAGCCGGCTACGCCCCAGGCCGACTAGGGGAGGCCGGGCTGCCTTCGAGTGTCTCTCTGGCTGAAGGGGCCCGCCGCCCACGGGCCGTACTGGCGCCTGTCGTGGGTGACGTCGTGGTCAACATGGCTACAGTGCCGCACCGGATGGGGGATGGCTGACCCGTACGGCGCACTGTGGCCATGCATGCTCCGGGATTCGGGGGTGGCAGGCTGTACTGTGGCCACGCCCCGTCTTATCACCGTTATGTGGGTGCAGTCTTGGCCGGCTTCTGGGAGTCGGCCTTCTTCATGGCCGGCTTCTGGGAATCGGTCCTCTTGGGGCCGGCTTCCTGGAGTCGGCCATCTCGTAGCTTTCTTCGGGAAGGTTTTAGAGGCCGGGTCGCCTTCTGGTAGTCGGTCTTGGGGATAGCCGGCCAGAGGAAGGCGGCCCCGTGCTCTAGATGCTTGAAGGCTCGATTGGCCTGGTATTTTTTCGAAGAGCCAGGGGGAGTCGGTTAGGCTACCCGTGGCCATTTACTCCGACAGTTGGGGTCGTGAACGTCAGTGTGAATGGAATGGATCTGTTGGAGACCTTCCTCACTCGGCGGATCCAGCGGTTGCGAGCTAGGGCCCACCCCATGTGGTTGTACGAGGGGTCGAGTGAATCCACCCGAGTGCACCCAGAGGATCATGACGAGAAGGACATGGGGGCTAAGATCCGGGCGATGACTTGCGCCCGAGTCAATCCAAGCGGGCCCAGGATTGTGCATGCATACTCCAAGGAACTGCCGCCTGTTGAGGTATGCATCTGATGCTCAGTCGAAGCGTCCATACGTTATTTCTTGTGTATCTGATTTTGGTGTTCGTGGTATGTTTGCTTCTCCAGAGTTTCCAACATTTGATCTCTGACTTCGCGGTGGTTGACCGGTCGCCCGAACACGTCATGAGTGACACCGAGCGCCAGTACTCGGATGATATTGACGACGACAACGAAAGCGACAATGACGAGAGCTCTCAGGAGGGTGAGGAATTCGAGTCCTCCCCATCCTATGAGGCCCCCAAAGAACCCCGCTCGAACGCGCTTCATGACCCGAGTGGCAAGGCAGGAGGAGCCCAGCAGCCGACTACATCGGGGCGGACGACTCACAGCTCGAAGCGCGTGCGCACTAAGGCAGAGAGCTCCGTCGAGAAGAAGCCTAAGCAGCCTAAGCAGACCGCCTCCAAGCCTCGGAAGGCCACCGTGCCTCGGATGAAGGTGACAGTGCCGGTTGCCTCAATGTATGTGCCCTTCCTACATCTTTGTTTGTTGTTATCTCGACTCGGCTGACGACCAAGTGTTGTTGAACTTTGCAGCAATGAGACTGATTGCTTGTATCTACGTTGTTATTTCCCCAAAGAGGAGAGGATGATGCAGCACAACAACGGTAAGTATTTCCCTCAGTTATGAAACCAAGGTCATCACTACAAAAAAAAGACACATCCGTGACATTTTGGGCCGAACGATTTTTTTTTGTCATGCTTAGGACACTTCTATGACGATAGTTGTGACAAAAGCACATATCATCATAGATGTGGTGGGCTCCAACTTCTATGACAAATAATCATGACAAAATGTGGGCTTTTCGTCCTGGGCGGGCCGGGGACGCACCTGCATGACATTCTTTGGGTCGTCCATGACGGAAAAAATCATGGTAGAAGCGAGGGCGAGGATAATATCGGGGAGTTCTCGGTTACGGTGGGTACTCGGGGCCGATCGATGCACAGTGGGATTGCGCGTTTCTCTCATAATCGTACGCGCGTGTGTGCGTGGTGTTGGGATCTAACCGAACCCGAGCGAGGCGTTCGCTTACTGAACCCGTGGGATTGCACTATCTATGTTACTGAACCCGAGCGATCGATCCCTTGGCTGTTAACTGAACCCGAGCGATCGATCCCTTGGCTGTTAACTGAACCCGAGCGATTGCACATGTATCGTTGCCATTAAGGATAAAAATATGGGGTCTATTCCTACATGAATAGATCTTGTCTACATCATGTCATTGTTCCTATTGCATTACTCCATTTTTCCATGAACTTAATACACTAGATGCATGCTGGATAGCGGTCGATGTATGGAGTAATAGTAATGTAGAATCATTTCGGTCTACTAATCTTGGACGTAATGCCTATATACATGATCATTGCCTTGGATATCGTCATAATTATTTGCTTTTCGATCAATTGCCCAATAGTAATTTGTTTACCCAATATGCTAGTTTCTCGAGAGAAGCCTCTAGTGAAATCTATGGCCCCCGGGTCTATTCTATCATATTGCTTCAAATCTATTTATCCAAAAACCCAAAAATACCTTGCTGCACTTTTTCTTTCTTTATTTTATTTTGTGTTTTCCTCAGATCTATTTATCCAATCTTATACTATTTAATCCATCTCAATACCAAGGAGGGATTGATAACCCCTCTTACGCGTTGGGTTGCAAGTTTTGGTTATTTGTGTGAAGGTACTGCTTACATAATTTTGTAGATCCTCCTACTGGATTGATACCTTGGTTTCATAACTGAGGGAAATACTTACCGTTGTTGTGTTGCATCATCCTCTCCTCTTTGGGGAAAATACCAACGCAAATACAAGCAATCAGGAAAGAATTTCTGGTGCCGTTGTCGAGGAGTATCAAGTCCAGACCTATCAGGTACACAATCACCAATCTCATCTCCTTGCAATTTACTTTATTTTCCATTTACCTCTCGTTTTCATCTCCCTCACTTCACAAAAAAAATTGCCTTTTTATTTGCCTTCTTTTCCGTTTGCCTTTTTGTCGTCAGATCTCTTTTTTGTTTGCAATCTTATTTGCGTAGTCGCGATTATGAAGAAAATACCAAATTGTGTGATTTTTCCAATACTAATAATAACAATTTTATTAGTACTCCGATTGCTCCTCCCGCCGCTAGTGCAGAGTCTTATGATATTAATGCTGCTTTGTTGAATCTTGTTATGAAAGAGCAATTTTCGAGTACTCCTAATGAGGATGCCGCATCCCATCTAAAGACTTTCGTAGAATTGTGTGATATGCAAAAGAAAAGAGATGTGGACAATGATATTGTGAAGTTGAAATTATTTCCTTTCTCTTCGAGGGATCGTGCAAAACTTGGTTTCATCTTTTCCTTGCAATAGTATTTATTCTTGGGATAAGTGCAAATATGCTTTTATTACTAAGTATTTTCCTCCCGCGAAAAATATTTAACTTAGAAATCAAATCATGAATTTCAAGCAACTTGAGCATGGGCATGTGATACGTATCCAATGTATCTATAATTTTTTATTGTTCCATGCTGTTATATTATCATTCTTGGATATTTTACAATCATTTTATATCATTTTTGGTACTAACCTATTGACATAGTGCCCAGTGCCAGTTGTTGTTTTCTGCTTGTTTTTTACATCGCAGGAAATCAATACACTACAAAAAAAGACACATCCGTGACATTTTGGGCCGAACGAAAACTTTTTCTGTCATACATATGACACTTCTATGACGATAATTGTGAAAAAACCCGGTATCATCATAGATGTGGTGGGCTCCTACTTCTATGACAAAAAATCATGACAGAAAATGGGGTTTTCGTCCTGGGCGGGCCGGAGACGCAGCTGCATGACATTCTTTGGGCTGTCCATGACGGAAAAAGCCGTGGTAGAAGCGAGGGCGAGGAAAATTTCGGGGAGTTCCCGGTTACGGTGGGAGGTCGGGGGCCGAGCGATGCGCGTTTCTTTCGTACACGTACGCACATGTGTGCAAGGCGTTGGCTCTAACTGAACCCGAGCGAGGCGTTGGGCTCTAACTAAACCCGAGCGATTGCACTGCAGGCTACGCGTTACTGAACCCGAGCGATCGATCGATGGCTGTTAACTGAACCCGATCGAGCGATTCCTTCGCTACTGCTGCTAACTGAAGCCGATTGATGCTGCCTCTGGGATGAATAGTGAG